>NC_064850.1:84550553-84580026 GCF_024139225.1 Suncus etruscus
GGCCTTTGTATTCTAGTCACTGTTTCCTTTGAGGTGCAGAAGCTTCTCAGTTTAATGTAGTCCCATTTGTTTTTCTCTGCTTCTACTTGCTTGAACAGTGGTGTTTCTTCCTTGTAGATGCCTTTAGTCTCAATCTGATGGCATTTTTGACTACATTTCTTCTATATACCTTATAGTTTCTGGTCTGATTATCAAGACCTTTAATCCCTTTTTCAGGGGTCTCAAACTCACGGCTTGCGGGCCATTTGCGGCCCTCCGTACAACATTTTGTGGCCCTGCCCTAGAGGAATCTTTTTTTGTTTTGTTTTGTTTTAGTTGCTTGGGTCACACCCCCCAATGTTCAAGGCTTACTACTGACTTTGCACTCAAGGATCACCTTAACTTTGCCTCCTGCAGTCCCCAGGTAAATTGAGTTTGAGACCCCTAGATTTGACCTTTGTGTATGGTGTTAGATAGAGGTCTGAGTTCACTTTTTTGCATGTGACTGACCAGTTGTCTGAACTTTAGTCTACTTTAACTGCTAGAAAACATGGAGTCAAAGTATGTTTCATATATTATTTCTATTTTTTTTCTTTATTGGACTGTAGTCTGACTTCAGTTTATACTTCCAGTTTTTCTTTTCTTTTGTACCTCTACTCTATGTTTAAACCTAATTCTAATTAAGTTATAATGTGTGCATATCTTCATAATAAAACTAATTACTGTTTTCAGAAAGATATATAAGCATGTAATAAACAGAACTATATATGTGCAGTAGTGAATTATACATATTTGTAAAATATATGAATTATTAAATATATTAACTATATATTATATGTTATTAAAATATATGAATTATACCATATATGTAAAATTACACACAGAGAAGTCCACAAACTTCTCAAATTCTTTAAGCAGCTTTTAGAATATTATTGAAAAGTTTATTTTTAGGAAAAGCACCATTTGGCATAACTCACCTACCCCAGTTGTGTGATCCCCCCTGGGTCCTGTATAGGAAGTAGGAGTTCCTCCCCTTCTCCTGTGCCAGCTGCTCCTGTCCTGTTTCTCCTGAGTAAATGCACATTCATCTTTTTCAAAAGTGCACTCTCCAGGTAGAGATAGATGTTTCCCTGCAAGGAAACAGTAAGTGTTATGATTCTTGAAACTATGTCAGTGAATAGTACTTTATCTCTGATCTTCAAGGCCTAATTTGAGTCTCACTTTTCTGGGACTCAATATTTTTCCTTGCAATGTAGGAATGTTGAAGATACCCACCTTTATAAGGCTGTGAGTATATAATATATTCAGAACATGAAGTTTTCAATAAATATTAGTTAAATATAATTAGGACCTAATGTTTTGCTACCTGGGACTTTATATATATATATATATATATATATATATATATATATATATATAAATGAATATTCAAATCTTTGTCACCCCACCCCCATCTTCCTGCATAACTTTACCTGATAGTAAGACCTGTCCATTTCTGGAAAGGGTCTTTGGAAGGTAACAAAATGATTGCCTGAGGGACAGGGGAGGGATTCAGAGAGGATTCAGGAGGAGAGATGGCAGAAAGAGGTTGAGATGTCAGGGCTGTTTATGGAGCTAGCGTAAAAAGTTTAAGCAGAGAAGCCACACATATTGGCTAGGGCCTTGAATAAAGCTTCATGTCTCCTGAAACCCGACTGTCTGTGGATCATTTCTTCGTGGCTATCCTCAACCCTCAGACCTGCCAGCTGGAGGGAGTTGCAGGTGCGTGGCCCAGGTTGACAGAGACAGGCTTCTCTTCATCCCTCCATCTCACCATCATCCAGACCCATCCAGAACTCAATGATTAATATGTTTACAACAATCATTACTATTATATTCATTTTACAATGCAACCTCCCAATGTTTCTAACTTTTTTCAAACTTGGTTATATCAACTTTCTAATTCTCAGCAAATTTCTCTTATACACAGCCAATGTATGACATTTTTTAATAATTAATTTACTTTTTACATTTCACATATTTGCAGGCTAATAAAGATTCATTTTTTAAAGGTAGAGCTTTTTATCTTTTTTTGAGTGTCTTGCAGATCAAGAGACTGAAAACAAACCATGTATTAATGTTTATTAATTAATAACAAATAATAATTAATAATTTAAAAACCATGTATTAACTAAACATGGACATTTCTTTTCTATGTCAGATTGATATCACAATTTGCTCATCTATTAATTTATGCAACATGGTTTATAGAGTAGCAGTCCTCAAACTATGGCCAATGGGCCACATGCAGTCCACTGAGGACATTCATCTGGCTCACTGGGTGCTTTTGCTGCCACTGCCTATTCTGCTTAGCAGCTGACATGTCCGGGCCCAAAGTGCACATGTGTGAGATGTGTCACACTTTCTGACTCCCCTTCTTCTCTCTGTCTCTCACCACCTCCTCTGACTTGGGCAGGGGTTCTCTAACAATGGTCTGCCAAAAGCAGGCCCATAGTTCTCATTGAAATATTGGTAAGTCTGTTGATTTATCTTTACTTGTTCTCATTTTAAATACTGTACTAGTTCCTTTTTTAACTTTAAAATAAGATATGTAGGGCCGGGCGGTGGCGCTGGAGGTAAGGTGCCTGCCTTGCCTGCGCTAGCCTAGGACGGACCGCAGTTCGATCCCCCGGTGTCCCATATGGTCCCCTAAGAAGCCAGGAGCAACTTCTGAGCGCATAGCCAGGAGTAACCCCTGAGCGTCACAGGGTGTGGCCCAAAAAACAAAAAAAAAAAAAAAAAACAAAAAAAAAATAAGATATGTAAAGTGCGCATAGAAATTTGTTAATAGTTTTTTTTTAAAAGAATTATAGTTTGGTCCTCAATTGGTCTGAGTGCAACAGTGAACTGACCTCCTTTTTTTAAAAGTTTGAGGACCCCTGATTTAGAGTGACATTGTAGACGGACTAGTGATTATGGATTTAAGAACCCATAATTTTCTCATTAGATGTATGTCCAACACATACTACCAACTTTGTTTTATTCTTATCTTAGATATTTAGTTGAGATTCTATATTAGGGAGTTTATGTGTGTATTGATAACATTCAGGTATATATTAATATCTCTCTTAAATCAAAAATACAGGATCAAAGCACATGCAAATGTTTATATAAATAAATTATTTATAAATCCTAAAGCTTAGACACACCTTTGTTAAAGGCACTTCTAGCAAAAAAAAAATTAAAAAAATAAAGAATCAAAGGATGAACATGCACAATTTAAATCTATGTGGTTTGGAAACTATAAAAAAAAAGGCAGGAAAATTTTATACATAAGCTAGTAGACAAAAATAGCTAAGGTGAGTGTTCTTTTACCTGGAGATGAGCAGCTTCCAACTTCAATTGCAATGTCATCCAGGGCAACAAGTCCACAGTCCCAAAGACTTTTGCATAAGGCTCATGAAAAACCACCTGAAATTCAGAAAAATTAAGTTATTAATTCTGCTATCTGAACTGCAGAAACTCTTATCATTTGAGATTTTCTTTGCATGAGTGGAATGCATGAGTAAATTTTAGAAATCCCTTCATTGTTCATATGAACAAGAAACCACAGTGGCATGTAGGGTGGTTAATGATTTTTCCAGCGTTATAAGATGACTTTTTTTTTTTTTTTTTTTTGGTTTTTGGGCCACACCCGGTAACGCTCAGGGGTTACTCCTGGCTATGCGCTCAGAAGTTGCTCCTGGCTTGGGGGACCATATGGGACACTGGGGGATCGAACCCCGGTCCGTCCAAGGCTACCCGCAGGCAAGGCAGGCACACCTTACCTTTAGCGCCACCGCCACCGCCCGGCCCCATAAGATGACTTTTTAACCCATGAAAAACTACTTAAAAGTTGGGGATCGTCTTATATGTCAGTATACAACATGCTGAAACTTATTCCAGCTTCAGGGAGACAAGTGATCCACCCCCCTTACCGCTGCATCCCTCTGTTCAGTTTTTATGGGACACAGAGGAGGCGCTTTGTTTCCCTCTAGTTGTCCTATTAATCATTGTACCCCAGCCAGATGCTCTTGGAGGAATCCAATTTCACTGTTTTGTGTTTACATGTTTGATGACAAATAGCCTTATGTTTATAAGTAACAGTTTTCCAGCTAAGTACATGCATGGCATAAACATTTGAATTAAAATTTTCATATTTAAATCAAATCTTATGTTTTTTAAATTTCCATTTAGGGTGTGTTAGAAGAAAAGTAGTCTTATATGGTGAATATAGCCCAAACCCTATATTTTAACAGGAAAAGTAGGGGGTTAACTTATACCCCTAGTAGTCTTATACGCCGGAAAATACGGTACTATTTCTATATGAGCCTATCATTAATTTTACCTTTTAAATTTTTGATTTGGACACTACTTGATGGTGCTCAGGGTATTTCTCTTGGTTTTGTGCTTAGAGTTCACTCCTGTGGGATCTTAGGGACCATTTGTGGTGTTGAGGAATGTGCAAGACAAAAAGCCACCAGCCCATTCGCATTATCACTCCAGTTTGTTATTATTTTTAAAAGATAAAAGTCAAGAATTTAACTGAATTATTAATATAACTGGAATTATATATTAAAATATAATAAATTAGTTATTTATTATTATATATAATTACTTATATATTAATTTTATATTAATATTTTGAAATTAATTGTGAGTCCTTTAAAATTGGAGAGGGAAACAAGAGGTATAACTGGGTGACCAAAGAAAACACATTAAGTTTTATATATTTTCTGAAGAAAATCCACAGAGTACGATACTAAATTGATGGTATGCCAGAATTTTTATAAACACTTTCAGCGCAAAACACCATGATTTTTTTTGAAATGACTTCAAAATGTACTTCATTCCTATTATGAACAAAGTTTCAGTTATTTGCCCATCTAGAGACTTAAGTTCCATTTCTAAGGAAATGATCTATGTCCTAGATGGCATTGCTAATAAAAAGCCCTACATTGAATTATTTTATTAGTCTAAACATTTTTTACTATGTGTATGTAAGGGAAAACAAAACTCATATCATAAATTAAATTCATGTGACATAGAAAGAGAAAACATATCTTGTATTTTTTTTCCATTAGGCTAAAGTTTACTTTTCATAGACATGAGCAAAGAGCACTTTTCAAAACATTTATATTAGATTTTCATTTTGTGGTTTGTAGAGCTGCTTCTATGTATAATCTAATGTTTAATTAACATAAGACCATCCAGTTCATAGCCAATTTCTGAAAATATAAAATTTAATTCAACAAAAGCAAAGGAAAATATATATCCAACTTAGGAAAAACTAAAAATATTTTAGTTGGGAAACTGAGGGATTATGTCACACTTAGTTTGTTGCTCAAAACTTTCTCTGGCTTTGTGTTCACTCCTGACTATATTCTCAGGGTTCATTCCTGGGAGTGTTCTGGCTACTAACCCAGAACCTTTTTGGGGTTGGGGGAAAATATTTGTTTTTTTGTTTGTTTTTGTTTTTTGTTTGTTTTTGGTTTTTGCTTTGTTTGTTTTGGTTTTTGCTTTTTGGACCACACCTGTGATGCTCAGTGGATACTCCTGGCTATGCACTCAGAAATTGCTCCTAGCATGGGGGATCATATGGGAAGCCGGGAGATCGAATTGTGATTTATCCTAGGTTAGCATGTGAAGGCAAAACCCCACCACTTTGCACCACCACTTCGGCTCCAATACCTGTTTTTTTAGAAAAGCTTATCATTCAGTTGGTTCTATCTTCAATTTATTTGTGTTATTAATAGAATCATTTTTCTTTGGTGATCAGAAGTATGAAAATATAAATTTATTTTCAAAGAAAATTTAAAATAGTATGACATAGCTTTCTAATTGTACAAAATGTCAATATAGATGATATTAGAAAAATATAATTGTAAGATGGATGAAAAGTTTTCCTTGTGCTGTATTTTTCCTTTGTACTGTATATACTTGAATTATAAAAAATAGTTTGGAGTTGTAGGAACAGTACAACCATCTATATTTACAAAGAACATGATATAATAACTTTTTAATTCTTAATAATTTTCTCCTTTTTTATAGATTCTAAAAATAATATTATCAGTATATGTATATGCAACAAGTTGTACTTGGATGATTTATGCCTTTAAACTTATTCCTTATTTGCAAAGCAGTCTCCATTATTAGCTCCGAATGCAGCTATATTTTATCATCAAGTTTTATTGTTTTATTAAAAAGAATAACTTTTTTTTAAATTTATTTAATTAATTGTGCTTCATGGAGGTCTTGGCTTTCTTTCCTTCTGGAAGCTTGAAAATCTATTTTTTCACATGAAAGGTGAAAAGTATGCTTTCAAAATTAATAAATGAATCTATGATGATAAAATGGTTCATCATGTAAATCATTACCTGAGCAAGACAAACACTTGACATGTAAATTTATTCTAAAAATATTAACTGATTTTATGTATTTATTACATTTTCTTTTTTTCTTCTTCTTTGCATTTTTTGGTTCTGTCTCTTTTACATTTTATAAGGACCATAAAACCAAGTAAAAAGAAGTAAACAAATCAACCTGACATTTCAACAATAGATATGGTTTCACAATCTAAAAAAAAAAAAAAAATAGACAAGCATTAGTTCTGACAGCTTGTAACACAAAAATTTGTGTTTTTTTTTTAACTATTAAGTAAAAGAGCTGGTTATAAGAAGTAAAATAAGCTGCTGGAGATAGAGTATAGGGTTTAAGGTGCTTGCCCTGCATGTACACTCTTCTCTGGTTTCCAGCATTACATATGGTCCCTAAGCACTGCCACAAGTGAATCCTGAGCACAGAGGCTAAAGTAATCCTTAAGGATCACTGATTAAGTCCCTTTACCCCAGCCAATTCTCCTATATATAAAATAAAATATAATTTTACCAATCTCATCTAAAATATATTTTTAAAAATCTGAAATTTTATTTAATTGATAATTAGTGAATAAAACTAGAAATATGAAGTCAATTTTCTTTATTTTCTGAATACTCTATAATTTTATTATATTTATGGTAAAATTCAAAGGGTTCCAGATACCTATAATTAAGATGTAAAGCAGGGGTCTCAAACTCAATTTACCTGGGGGCCACAGGAGCAAAGTTGGGGTGAGGCAGGGCTGCATAAGGGATTTCGCTTACTGAATATTCGCAATAAAAAATCACATTAGTAAGAAAAAAATCGCAAAAAATCGCATTAAACATTTGCATACCCTGAACGGAACTGCTCGGGGTATGCGAATGTGATTTTTTCTTATTAATGTGATTTTTATTGCGATTATTCAGTAAGCGAATAATCGCGAATACTGCAATATTTGAAGGCCGGCTGTGGGCCACAAAATGTTGTACAGAAGGCCGCAAACGGCTCGCGGGCCGCGAGTTTGAGACCCCTGATGTAAAGTAAAAGGTTCATTATGGTAGTTACTAAAACACATGGCTACTTAAATGATAATTAAACAAAATTTAAAATTCACCTCTTTAGTCACACTAATAATATAGTGCCCAATAGCCCCATATAACTAGTATCTAGTATTGCTGCATAGAATATATAACTACTTAAAACAAAAAAAAAGAATATATAACTACTTTTTTTTTTTTTTTGGTTTTTGGGTCACACCCATCGGTGCTCAGGGGTCACTCTTGGCTATCTGCTCAGAAATAGCTCCTGGCAGGCACGGGGGACCACATGGGACACCGGGATTCGAACCAACCACCTTAGGTCCTGGATCAGCTGCTTGCAAGGCAAACACTGCTGTGCTATCTCTCCGGCCCCAGAATATATAATTTCTTTATTTTATCTCTGAAAAAAATTCTACTTCCTGATACTTTTCTTTTTGGACATCCCAAAAAACTTATATCCTGCTACAAAAGTAAAGTGCAATGCTAAATATGTTATGAACCACAGCACAATCACTAAGTTGTTATTATCTTGAAACTCTTATACTTAGAATACTGCTAGACCACTTGTTACAATCTCTAATAAGAGCACAAAATCAATTTCTTATGGACTTTATTCAAACAGCCTCAAACCTTAAATCTAACAGCTGTATGTGATCATGCCATCACACACACACACACACACACACACACACACACACCAGATCATGTTGTTTAATTGAATATATTTTTCTAGCCTATTAATAATGTGTATAATGTTAGCTTCTAGTCCTGTGCTGCCATGATATATATTTTGCAGGCTTGTTGAAATGAAGAGGTCATTGAAAGATTTGATTTGGTTATCAAATTGACACCTGGGACAGATTGTCAAAAGACAAAGGATAACCATTCTTTATCTTAATATTTGTTTTTGAGACAGTAGCAGTGCTTGGGAACTACTCCTAGTTCTTGTATGAGAGTAACTGTCAGCAGTGGTCAGGAAAACCTGTGGTACTATGTGTGGCATCCTGCATGCAAAGTATGCTTTGTATGAGCTTAGCATAGTGAGCTCTTTCGGATCCACATCTTGTTCTATTTAGACAACTTTGTCCCTGGGTCCAATTAAAATGTGACAAGGCTGGAGAGATAATTCAGTAGGTTAAACATACGCTTTGCATGACTCTTTTTTTTTGTTTTGTTTTTGTTTTAGGTGGTACTCAGGACTTACTTATGACTCTGCACTAAGGGATGACTCTTGACTGGCTTGGAGGACCATATGAGATGCAAGCAAGGCAATAACTGAGTCTGTTGTACTTTCTCTCCAGCTCCATGCTTTGCATGATTCTTGATAAGACTAACTAAAGCAGGATGGCTAAAGGTTTAAGGCCAGGGAGAGGCCATAGGAGCAATTTGAGTCTTGTTCCCAAGACTCATGAGTAGTGACACATGAGAACCAACATGGGGTAGCTCCTGAGCATAACAGGGTACAGGCCATAATCATAAAACAAAACAAAAAAGAGGGGAGAATTGACTATAGTCTAGATTCATTAGGTAATTAACCTCATTTATATTTATAGATTGTTTTGAAACATTGTTTATTTCAGATTTCTCAACACCTGTCAAATACCACTCCTTCTAGCCTCCCCTTGGCACTTTAGCCTTGGCAAATGAATCACGGATCTTGCCACTAACTTGGTCCAGCACTGGCTTTCAACTTCTTGCCTCCTTCCATTAATTAGTCTTATCACGAATCATAAAATCACTGACTTTGAGCACTAACTTTGCTAGTACTGACAAGTGAGCTCATGAGGACTCACTTCAACCTTGGCTATTCCATGACTCTTCTCAATTAGAGCTCATATGTGTGCTATTGACACCTATCTAGCCTAGAAATTAGCATATGCAGCCGAGGTTTTCGGAAGTTATTGGAATCATATACACTAGCATAATACTGTGAACTGGATCACTGTTTAAACCACCTGGATCTTGAATCTTTACTTTTACCATTCACAAAACACCAGAAATAATGAAAAAATGAAGGAATTTAGCCATTTCAATGACTGGGAAAGGAGCCCAGACAGTGTCTGAGGATAATCTTAGCATAACAATTTTTCCAGTGTTCACTGAACCAAGAATATATGGTTGCAACAGAGATTCAATAAAGTTCCAGTAAGGTTAATAGAAAAAAATGAAAAAAATTATTAAGAAATTATGAGGGACTCTGTCCCCGTGGATGGTGGCCTGGAGATGGAGGAGCGGGCGCCCTCTGCTCATGCTCGCCTACGCCCAAACGTTTAGTGAAGGGGCTTCAGCAGTACGGCAAGAACTTCTTCAAGATTCGGAAGGAGTTGCTCCCCAGTAAGGAGCCCTTTCACCGACCAGCTTCCTGATTCCTGCAGAAGATTGGTCAGAAAGACCCCAGCAAACTTAATCAACCTTATCACATCAGGGTTCACCGACCAGGTTCATTAACCAGGAGACTGCTCAGAAAGACCACAGCGAACTTAATCATCTTAATTCTATCAAGGTTCACTGACAAGATTCACCGACCAGATAGGAGGTCCCAGCCCACAAAGCTACATAGCATTTCCTGCCTAGTATCTGCATCCCTCTATTTTTGGCTTCCTGATCCCTGCAAGAGACTGCTAGAAAGACCCCAGCGAACTTAATCAACTTAATACCATCAAGGTTCACCAACCAGCAGGGAGGAGTGCAGCAACTCTGCTTCACTATGCAAATGTACAATAACAAAAAGTGATCAAAATTTGTATAGATAAATGGCAAGAGCTTCATATTATTAATTTCTCTAAATGTCAATTATCTGAATTCTCCTACCCAAAGGTATAGTATCTGCTTACAGTAGACAGCAACTCAACTGTCACAATACACACAGGGCTCAGAATTAAGCATGAAAAATAATTATACAGGCTAAGTATAAAAATTACATGACATATAATTATTTATCAGATAATTCTTGGATGTTGAAGACACTCCCATACATTGCAGATGGAAAGAAGCAACTGTGATATGAACCACCAAACACTAATATCACCACTAGTTTGATAGTAAAAAATGTCTCCGGACATTGCCAAGTATTTTAAGGATCCTCTGGATAAAGGCCAGAAATATTTCATGTGGATTACTGGTTAGGTGGTAAAAAACTGCTGTGTGATTCATTAAGTCCCACTGACTAAATTCCTCTTAGGCCTTGTCTGTTCCTGCACTTTCCAATGTACCAGTTCCTTTTTGAATTCACTGTTGATTTCAACCTGTTTATTCTACTCCATCAGAACAGGGTGAATGTTTACATTTTAAAAATGGGCAATTGAGGGACCAAAGAGATAGCATGGATGCAGGGTGTTTACCTTGCATGCAAAAGGATAGTGGTTCGAATCCCAGCATCCCATGTAGTCCCCTGAGCCTGCCAGGAGCAATTTCTGAGCATAGGGCCAGGAATAACCCCTGAGTGCTGCTGGGTGTGACCCCGAAACAAAAAAAAAAAAAGAAGAAGAAAAATAAAAATGGGCAATTGAGTAAATACTTCTACTTTGAACACGGAGACAAATGGGAGAGGAGCAGAAAGTCAAAGGAAGAGTGTTTAACACTCAAAGGTAATAATAACAGGTTTTAGAGTTTCTAATTTGCTGCTCTGGAAACTGAAAATTGTCAAAGGGCAATATAATCTTTTTGTTTTCCTTTTTGTCCCTTAAAAAAAGAAAAGAATCTCAGTCCTGGAAATAAATTATGTAGTGCTTTGTGCCATCAATCCTAAGCACTGAACCAGGAGTAGCTTGAGTATCACTGGGTGTGAACTTAAAAAAATGAAAAAATTTCTTTGGATCCTGGAATGGCTAAATGTCAAAAGCACCATCCTTTTAAGCCAGAGACTGTGAGTGTGGTCCCAGGTGTGGGGTGTGGCCCACTTATGCAGAACCCTATATTTAGGGTTGTGTAACTAAACACACAGAGCACATGTCCTGCTTCCTCTAAACACATAGAACACACACCTGCTTTATACACTAATCTCCTAAACACACAGAGCTGACATTATACTTTCCCCTAACTTGAAAAATATCCCACTCCCACTAAAAATAAAATTAAATTAT
The DNA here is from genome assembly GCF_024139225.1 of Suncus etruscus. NCBI lineage: Eukaryota > Metazoa > Chordata > Mammalia > Eulipotyphla > Soricidae > Suncus > Suncus etruscus. The sequence continues at coordinate 84,562,033 of NC_064850.1, forward strand.
TTCCTCTGAAATGGCTTGTGGATGATTTTGAATTTGTAAGCACTCTATTAGCCTATGATTCGTCATCACTAGCTTCATCTACAGGGTTGGTTTATAAAAGGAATTTGGGTTATTATATAATTTGGTTTATTATTATAAAAGGAATTAGTTCTAATTTTATGAAATGTTAATTTAATTGCTTTCCAGTCTAGAGAAATAGTACAGTGGATAAAGTGCTTGCCCCTCATGTGGTCAACAAGGTTTGATCCCCAGAATTGTATATGATTCTCTGAGTCCTGCCAACAGTGGTCCCTGAGCACAGAGAGCCAGAAATAAACCCTGAAGACAAATGACAACTAACAGCAACAACAACAAAAAACAACTTTGCAACACAATGAAGAGGATTTTGCTGAGAGAGGAAAGAAATCAAGCTTTTCTAAAACCATAGACTATTGTTAGTTCTGCCATTATTAAGTGTTTTTAAAAGACAACTAATGTTTGCTAAATTGTTTTATTGTCTTTTTTGTTTGTTTGTTTGTTTGTTTAGGGGCCATACCCAGCAATGCTCAGGAGTTACTCCTGACTCTGCATTTAGTAATCAATCTTGGTGGTGCTTGGGGACCATATATGGTTCTGGGGATTAAACCCAGTAAGTTATGTAAAAATCTTGCACCCATTCTATACTATATTTCCAAACTCTTTTTACTGTTTTTAAAGTAAGTTTTCATGGCTTACTAGATAGATATAGTTAGCAAGGTTGTTGGGTTAATCCACCATCTCCTTTGCCAATTGAATTTAGGTCTGTATAGTAAGTGCATGATAGTTTCCAAAAATGGGCTTTAATCTTCACATAGAAACATTTTAGTACTGTGCCAACAATACCACAATTACCAATGCCTGCAAAAAATAGGAGTCTAGTTAGATTCTTAAATAGGCTAGAGGCAGTGGACCACAGTTATATACCAGAGGGCTTGATTCTGGGTTAAATATAACTTCTCTTTTGATGAGGTTTAAATCCTTTAAAAAAAACCATATGTGTAGATAAATTTAGATACAGAAACTAGAGTTAGCAGGTTAATCATTCACAAAATTATTATCATCAAGTCAGTGAAATTCCAGAGTGAAATTGTCAATTCAGAGGTGAGTGGCACAACTGCAGGATATACTCTATATTACAATTGCATTCATTTAACTTATAAGTTATAATAAAACTTTTAAAATTATGGGGCCCGGAGAGATAGCACAGCAGCGTTTGCCTTGCAAGCAGCTGATCAGGACCAAAGGTGGTTGGTTCGAATGCCGGTGTCCCATATGGTCCCCCGTGCCTGCCAGGAGCTATTTCTGAACAGACAGCCAGGAGTAACCCCTGAGCATCGCCTGGTGTGGCCCAAAAAAACAAAACAAAACAAAAACAAAACAAAACAAAAAAAACTTTTAAAATTAAAAATTAAGCAGAGCAAATAAAAATTCCAATATTAAGACATCTGTCTACGGGATAGAATTTCCATGAATCTCTAAAGTTAGGCTAAGTAAGAGGTGTTTTATCTGGAAAAAGAACATGAAAAAAAGCATGACGCAAATATTTTAAAATTATAGCCAGGGTTTTGGAAGTAATTGCTAAATTCTAACAGCTTATTGCCTTCAAATACTATATTTAGTTTTCAAATCTCACAAAAAAGCAGAATATCCATGTACTTTTAAGTCAGTCTTTAGCAGACCAACAATTCCTTAAAAGACTTATCTGCTTTGTTGTTACTTTAAAAAAAAAAACTCATTTTATTTGATTTGGTTTTGGCCTTGACAAGCTACAAAGATTGAGAAGCTCATTGTGTGTTTCTGCTCAAGCAGTCCTCCTTTCTGGGGGAGGAAGCACACTCCTAGCTAGCAGGCCTACAATTGACATTTTTTCAGTGCTATTTTGATCGTAAATAATGGTCGATGGCAAAGATCTCTCAATTCATTGGATTCAGAAACCCTTGTAATTTTCAGAATTTTAGACTACTATAAAGAGAGAAGGCAGATTCCAGAAGAGACTTTGGAACAAGCATACGCTAAAATGATGACAAGGGCCATTTGAAAAATACTTTAATGAGTTCTGTAAGCCATTTAGGCACAAGAATAAAACCTTATGAAGAGAAACCTGATTGTAGTCAAGGCTGACGATAATTATAAGTTACCTAGGGCATGTACTAGTTGCTATTGGCATCTGAAGAAGGAAAGGTAGAAAACTTGTGAGACTTGAGCTCTTCCCTGTGGGATTTGACACCCCAAGAAATTTGTCAGAAGTGAGGTAAAATTGTAGGATTCTCAGCTGGCTAGAGAATTATTTGCTGTGGAGCCTCTGACTTCCACTACCATGTCATATACACTCACACAATGTAAGGTATCTTATTATTAAGTAATTACCAATTTATAAACTTTCCAGGAACTTTCTAGATTTGTAACTCTAAGCAGATTTCTAACTATTGCTTTTAAAATTTGTCTTAGATATTTTATCTCTAGTAGTATGTTTGTTATAAAAAATCACAGTAAATACATATTTTAAAAACATATATCTGAATTACTCCCTGGTGTGATCTGGTATATTAAACATGATCAACTGATTCAATACCCATTTAACAATATTCAATTGTGCTCCCATTGTGTGAATAATCTGTTTGAACAAAGGAACTTTTCTTCTCTTCTTTGGGTCTCTTTCTTATGCAAAGGAAGCATTTAATAATATTTCCTCATATCTGAAGGGCTAAAACAAAATGAATTTTTTTCTTACTATTTTTATATCTGGTTGTAGAGGACATACTTTATTACATCTGTAAAATCACCTTATTTTATGAATTTTTAAGTTAAAGATACTATCATTTGTTGCATATTCCTCTTGCAGAAAAAAATCTCTGTGTTCTCATTGCAACCAAAATCAATTGCTGATGGGTTTTTTATGTAAATTCTCTCTCTGGGCTGGCTTTATTTTATTTAAAAAAAATTGAACTTCCTTTCCAGTGTTCAGTGGGACTCTTAGGTTATTGACCTGAATGCCTTGATGCAGAACCAGGATCACTGATTTCACCTTTTCACAACACTGTTATTCCCTTATGTGTTTTTGTGTCTCTGAACTATTGTATCAAACTGAAGTTTAGCTGTTGAACTTGGACTATAGTATATTCTCTGTCTTTGGATTCTTTTCAGGGATTCTAAGAAACAAACAAGAAAACTCCCTAAGTGGCCATGATTCGGAGACAAATACAACTTAAAGGGAAGGACTGAAGGTTATAATTTGGCATGTCTGGGGAAAGGATGTGGGCATAGGGTTGCCATTTAGAACAAAGAAAAGAACCACACATGACCAATTGTAAATAATTAAATGGAAACTCACTAATACAGTGCAACAACTGAAAAGAAATGGAGGATCATACTTGTTCTACTATACCTTGGTAGGCATGGGCTTCTTAAAGGTGATTTCAGTTTGAATCCAAACACCCCTGGGGGACTCCAGCACAGACCAGATTTTCTCTTGAACTACATGGTTTTCTTCAAAGATATAAACTGCTAGGGTATCACTCATTTTTAAAAACCCATAGATGGCATAATAAAAACGTAGGCAATATGGTAAGTTTCCAGGCAGGGAGGGGCCATATAGTCTTCCAATGTAGTCCGACTGAGATGTAAACTTTGTATTGGCCAGCAAATAATATCCTGCAAAAAGGACAAAGCACTCAGTGTGTCCCCAATCAAACAATTACAAATATACAGCCAGACTGTCATCTATACTGCGCTACTGCAAATAAACCTTCCTTAATTCTAAGTAATCTCATATACCCATATAGATTTCCAATTGCATGTGTGCAGATGCCAGTTCTCAGTCAGACATCTACTTTTCCTGAAGCAAAAAGGGATGAAATATCCTAGTTGTCTAGGCCAATTTACTAACTTAGATTGAGTTATACGAGTCAGGAGATTGCATTTCCATCTTTTGTAGTGACCAATGAAGATGAATTAATTACAAACTGACAGTCCTTAGACAGAGGTAGGAAGGGTTTTCCAGGTCTAGGTAAAGCCTATTATAATCTTGTTTTTAAAGAGCAAGTGCTAAGTCTCTATTCTTCCCTGATATATATAACAGAAAAATAAAATGAAGAACTTCCCTCCAACTTATTCCACCCTTCCCATGATAAACATTAAACAAATTTTATAGCCTAGACAGTCTAGGCTGATAATAGAATCCTGGCTCTGCACTCAAGAATTACTACTGGCAGTGCTTGGAAATTTGTATGTGATGCTGGGAATCAAACCTGGGTTGACTGCCTTTAAGGCAAGTGCCTTATCCTTTGTACTATCTCTTTGAACCTGGCACTGGTTTTCTTAGGGGTGTCTCAGGTCCTTACTATACCCAGTTACTAAATTCATTTGACTAAAATTTTCTTTCTTTTTTGGTGGGGAGTACTTTCCACAGTGCTCAGGACTACTGAGCTTACTCTGCTGCCAGGAATCACTCCTAATGAAGTTTGGGGGGCTTTATGAGGAACCAGGGATCAAATCTCTAGTGGGATGGGTAAAAGACTTACCCACTATATTCTCTCGGCAATCTCATTTCTTTCAAAACACTTATCACAACATGCATTGGTAAGTCTATTTGTTCAGTGTTTCTTTTGCCTATTGCCTATTGGCCAAAAAGGCTCAGATTAATACCTGCTCTATCCATCCCACCAGTTAGTCTGACCAAAGCCAATAACTTCTAATATTTTTATTTTTTATAAGTTAGGCAAAATCTCAGAAAAAAGTACAAAATTACCAATATAAAATTGTCAGGACCCCTTTCAAGGCCCTTCTCAGAGTTAGAGCATGTTGGCCCCTTAAACTTATGCTTCATCAGCTTTAGCAAATTCACCCTGGGGTCCAATGTCTAAAGAACAGTTGAATAAAGATGCAGAATACTACTTACTTGATAATCTGCTTTTCCCACCAGTCTTGACTACAGCAGGCTTTCCCAGGCACAACATTAACAGGCTAAGAAATGCTCTACAAACGGAAGTCAAACCGGTTTCTAAAAGTCTCTTATAGGATTATTTAGTAAGTGCCTGCCTAATTTTCCACTAACCATTGAAACTTTTATTTCTACCAATGTATTTTTACTATAGAAAAAGAACAAAACATTAAATGTGTTATTTTAATAACAGAATTAGGTGATATTTAGTACCCTTGAAATGCTGTGCAACCACCAGCACTATATAATTCTAGAAAAGTTTCTTACTTCTTTCCTAACCTTTCAGAACCTCTAAATTGCTTTCCACTTTTATGGATTGGCCTATTCTAAGTGTTTCAGATTATTGGACTCTAATCATTTAAATTGCTCCTTCATCTCAAGAATAGAGCAAGAGAATTTCCAAAGGGCTGCCTCTTTAATGAACTGGCAAATACTTTTGGTAGCCCAATAACTTGAATTCCACTTTTAGGAAAAGTGAGACATTCCCACATAGACTCTTGACTTACCAAAGCCAGAAGTGTGGTCTCCAGAGCGATACATGTTTGGTCTTACTTTTACTCGGGTCCAGCCCCAACCTTCCTTATCTTGGTGAAAGTTGCAGAAATCAGTCTCAAAATTGCAGCTTGCTTGCATGGCACTGAAAGGCAGTTCTGTTCAAAGGATAAGCAAGATTAAAGTGAACTAAACACATAGATATCACAAGAATATATAAATTTATTGATAAATCGGTACACATGGAATTGGACAAACCCAAGAAAAGATTTTTGCCTGGGTTGAAGTGATAGTACAGTGGGCATTTGCCTTGCTGGAAGCCAATCCTGAGTAATAATCCCATAGGGCTTCCCCTAGGCATTCAGGGATAATCACTGAGTGCAGAATCCTGACCAACTGATGGATGTGTCTCTACCCCCAAAGAAGATTTACCTTATTTTTCACCTTAAGGTGAATTTTTCACCTTAAAATTTTCACTGACTAGTTAGCATCAAACCAACACTTCAGCGTGACAGAAAAATTGTTCCTTTCTCCTCTAAAGGAATAGAAGAGGAGTTAATTCTTTATGACAATAAAGAAGTATCTGACTTCAAAATGTAAGGGCTGCAAGCATTTATTCACTTATTTGTTCATAATTCAATACTTATTCTTAAAAAATTAAAGAGAAAGAAAAGAGTATATATTTTAAGGAAATCTCATGCATCTTTTGATATTTTAAAAATACCATTTTCCAAAAAATAATTTTTTATTGATCAATTTCTGTGCCAGGAGCATAGCCACTATTGATATAATAATTGATATTATAAGGAGAAGCTGGTCTCTTAAAAGAAACTTACTACTAAGTATAGATAACATTGTGGGAAAAAAATCAGACAATTCTCATAATTACTCATAATGATATTATTCAGACCTTTGCTGAGTTTTGGTATCATTTATCCTGATCAGAATAATAATCTTATCTCAGATTGCTGGAGGGAATGAGACATGAAAGATTTCTGTCTTTCCCAAAAGTAACTTGGTCATAGCATGTAGTGACATTATTTTTTTCTGCTTATTTAAAAAATTATTTTTCTAATTTTTATTATTTCATTGTTATTTACCAAGTCGTTTCAGGTAGTAAGTGTTCAAACATCAACCCCACCACCAGTGTGACCTTTCCATCACCAGTATCTCCAGTCATCCACTGACCAACATAGTCTACCTCCATTCAGGCACAAACAGATTTACTACATATTGGTTATTACAACACAAACTAGAATGATCAACAGGTAAATTTGAAATAATTATTATATCTTTCCCTGGTATTACTAACATAATTGTCTAAGGATTTATTGCTCTATAGTTTGGTGCCAGTTGAATCTTCTGTACTATTGTTTAGGCTCACTAAATTGGGTAGATTATTATGTAACTTCTCCATCAGATTTCCTGTTGTACTACTGGTTAACATTATAAGATATTGAGGTGTTGTATGGTGCTTGTTGCCATTGTTCAGGATTTATAGATTTAAAACAAATTAGGTGGATTTAGAAAATTTATAAAGTTAAATGAAGGAGATGAGCTCTTTCTGTCAAAGGGAGTCGAGGATGGTGTTGGGTTGTTTGTAGTTTATATAGAAGAGGAATCATGCCCCCTCCTTTCTGTGACTGCCACAGAGCTATTAGTCTGGACTGGACTATCAGGGATGAATGGGTGGCCTTTTTTTATTCTTCTGAAATATGATGGACCTCATTGTTTTAATTGACCTGAGGGAATGTAGTTGGTGCAGTCCAGGGCATATGCAGTGTAGTTAAGTTTGATCTTGTTCTGCATGCTGACACAAACCTGGTCTTAACCATGAAGGTTAAAAGAGAGGACACTTATTTTTGAATAATTGCAGTCATCTCTAGAGAAACATTTGAGTTCCAGGCACTGTTATCTGATAAACCATGGAACTGTTGAGGACAACAGTATTCTCACTGTATTCTCTATTTGTCTATTGTAAAGTAAAAAAACATTCAAGTGGTGCCAAGGAACTGGCCTAGATTAAACGGGAAGTAGGGAACTGACAAGCAAGTGCTATAAGGAACCCAAGATTCAATGTTAGTCCAGAAAATAGTTATAAGAGTGTAAATTGGGGCAATTTTCAAACTTGGTAGAAGGACTATATCGTTAATTGATAATAATGTATCATTGATGCTCTTTCTTTCTTCTTTCTTTCTTTCTTTCTTTCTTTCTTTCTTTCTTTCTTTCTTTCTTTCTTTCTTTCTTTCTTTCTTTCTTTCTTTCTTTTTCTTTCTTTCTTTTTTCTTTCTTTTTTCTTTCTTTCTTTCTTTCTTTTTCTTTCTTTCTTTCTTTCTTTCTTTCTTTCTTTCTTTCTTTCTTTCTTTCTTTCTTTCTTTCTGTCTGTCTTTCTTTTTTCTTTCTTTCTTTCTTTCTTCTTTCTTTCTTTCTTTCTTTCTTTCTCTTTCTTTCTTTCTTTCTTTCTTCTTTCTCTCTTTCTTTCTGTCTTTCTTTCTCTATCTCTCTTTCTCTCTCTTTCTTTCTCTCTTTCTCTCTCTTTCTCTCTCTTTCTTTCTCTCTCTCTTTCTCTCTCTCTTTCTCTCTTTCTCTCTCTTTCTTTCTTTCTTTCTCTCTTTCTTTCTTTCTTTCTTTCTTTCTTTCTTTCTTTCTTTCTTTCTTTCTTTCTTTCTTTCTTCTTTTTTTTTCTCTCTCTTTCCTTCTCTTCCTTCCTTCCTTCTCCTTCCTTCCTTCCTTCCTTCCTTCCTTCCTTCTTCCTTCCTTCCTTCCTTCCTTCCTTCCTTCCTTCCTTCCTTCCTTCCTTCTTCTTTCTTTCTTTCTTTCTTTCTTTCTTTCTTTCTTTCTTTCTTTCTCACTAAGCAATGCTCAGGCTCTTGAGTGACCTCTGGCTATGCTCATGCGACAGTACGTGTTGCCTGTATTGAACCACAATCTGCCTCAAGCTGGCAACTGCCTTACTTCCTGTTCCATCTCTCTGACCAATCAGTGGTAAACTTCTTGAACTATGTATTTACCTATAATATGTATTTAATTGATTAAAAAAAAGAGCAGCAGGAACTGGGAATGTGGCTCTGAGGCAGAGCACATGGCTCTAAGGGTGGTAAATTCTAACAATTTATAGATATGAATAAAAAGTATATGGAATTAATTACTTGTAGTATTCTTGCAAATTCTTTCAAAGTTTTAAATGATACAAAAATGGATTTTTGAGAATACTTTTTAAAAATGTGTGACTATTTGAGTTTTATAAACACACACAGTCAAAAGAATGAAAAGAAAATGTTCCTCTGTAACTGGAAAGTGATTATATCTTAGACGCTGTGTCCCTGTAACGGTGCCAGAAGAATATCTTGATGAACCAGATAAGAAGAAAGGAAAGGGAAAGAATACTCAGAGCCCGAGTCTGATGAATTAACCCCCATTCTAATCTGCCTGATTTAAGACAGTAAAGTGAAGTAAAAGTCTCTGATAAAAAGACATGGTATTGGGACCAGAGCAATGGTGCAGCGGTAGGGCACTTGACTTGCATGCACTAACCTAGGATGGACCTCGGTTCTATCCCCCAGCAGCCCATATGGTCACCCAAGTCAGGAGCAATTTCTGAACGCATAGCCAGTAGTAATCCCTAAGCATTACTGTGTGTGGCCCAAAAACCAAAAATTAGAGGAAAATAAAAAAAGAACATACTATAGAAATAAGGATCCTTTCTTATTGCCTCATGAGATGTGGGACCACAGGAAATCTTATGATGGTCCCTAAGTTTAGTAACCCTGATAGTAAAAAAAAGAAAAAGAAAAATTTAAGTGTAAAGATACCTAGCTCAGAGAAAAATGGGTTGGCATTCACTATTGAAAGCTATGCACAAATTGAATGATTAATCTATAAAATCCAGATTATATCTCATGACTGAGTACTGGGCTGCCACAGGAGAACCATTTATTAAGTGTGTAGGATGAAATGAAGGGATCAATATGGAAGTAATCAGGATCACTTCTCTCCACAGTGATTAACTGACTTACACAGAAGTGGTTTTTATGTGGATGCAATTAAGTTCTTTCCCTAAAAATGTAAGAAGTTTTCTACATATCCAAACATGGATTTATTTAAGATGCTGAGAAAATATGATAAAGAGATATTTTCAAAAGCACGATTCAAAACACAAATCTTTTTCACCTGAATGCAGCTTGTCATTAGATATTATGTAATTCCTGTAGAGGGGGCCAGAGAGCCTGTTTGGGCCTGAAAAGAATAACCTAGTCATCTGGAAAGGACAAGGTCGGGAAACTAGTGCCCAGGGTTGCTTCAGAGACCTGGATCAAGTGGCAATGGCAATTGGGAGTGTTGAGAACATATTTGAAGCATATTTGGGGAACCAGAAGCAATTGAAAGTCCCTAAACAGGAAATAATAGTAATGACAGTAATAATAAAACTAGTAATAATAAACATTAATATTAAAGTCTTTTTGATTAGGATACCAGAAAAAGCACTTAGCGTAAAATCTATTATTCTAACATTCGAACTTTTTAGAACTGAGAGGCTTTGAATATCATTTATTCAGGTACTTTAATCTGAGAATATTTAGGAGTTTCCCATCTTTTCCTCTGTTCTCTAGAATAATTCACACTGGAGATGAAGCCAGTAGCAGTTTTTAGAGACCTAAAAGGCACCTAAGCTTCTCATCTGAGATTTGATTTTTAGGCTACAAAACTTGCATGATAATTTAACTTTAGCCCATGGCCCAGTAAAATTCGATCAGACAATTCCATGCTGGCTTGGTGAATAAAAGAGTTGCATTTTAGCACTCAACTTAAAATTAGACTAATAACTAATTAGATAAGAAGCTGGACTACTGGTCAGCCTGGAGATATTTTTGAGCTTCAGCATAGGATATAAATCGGGTGAGACTGTTTTCTAATCAGATAAAAGATTTAGATAAAAGATTATATTTTTGCTGGGAATTAGGCATTGTTAAATATCCTCTGATGAATAAGTGTCAGGACCTTCCCAGTTACTGGCTTGGGCACAAGGTAGTCCCAGCTTAGAGAGGAAGTTGGGTCTGCATGTTGCAAAGCACTGGTATTTGGTTGGGCATGATGGCAGGATTTCAAGTGCATGGAATCAACTCTTAGCTATTGAAAGGCCTGGTGCCTGGGAGATAGTAACTCAATTAAGACACATGTCTAGCATGCGCACAACCTGAGTTTGACTTCTGGTACCATATAGTTCCATAGTCATCCCTGGGCATCAGCATTCTGGGGATTGCTAAACTCTGCCCAGGTGGTTTAGCAATCCCCAGCACTGCAGGGCCCAACCAGCGTCTCATTCTCTGGATCTTGCATTGAACTCAGGCCTCCTTGGCTGAAAATTGTCAGTAGGGACACTGGGTCTCCTGACCATTGCTTGGACTGCTTCCTACAATATTTATGATTTTAAAAGAGAATTTATCCTTATACCTTAATCAGTGTTTTTCCAAGTGGTTGATTCTGCTTCAGGGGAGTACCAATGGGTAATCTGGATCAATGGGCATGGATCCCCAACAGTGATAGAAGCCTCAAGTGCAATTAGAAGGTGCATTCTACTTTTTCTGTTTGTTTGCTTAAAGTAGGGAGAATTCCATGGGGATGCTGAGTAATTCTATTTATTTTTCTGACAGTAGGCCAAATAATTTTGGGAAACTCTGATCTAGACTTGAGGCTAAAAATGGTGGGAGAGAGAGAATTTGTGGGCAGAAAAGCAGAGCAAGCACTGAAGAAGAGACTAGGTCCCACACTCCTCTGGCAGTTTTAGGGCAGGAGTGGATGAAACTTGGGGGAGTATCTTACATGGTCTTTAACACCTGTAACCAAGCAATAGGTTTTAGGTCTAAGAGACTAGATTAATGCTAAGCCCAACCAGATGGTGGAAAGAAATATTTCCTATCTTGAAATTATTTCTGTCTTGGCCTACTTGAGAGATGAGGAAAGGGAACACCAGCTCCAGCTGGGAAAAGCAGAGACAAGAAGTCTGGAGCTAGAGAGTAAAAAAAAATTTGGCACCTGTTATGAAATGGAAGGACATAAACTATTTGTGAAATGTAAGATGAAGTATGAGAATGAAAGAGTTCAGTTCTAAGTTGCAGAATCTGGTCCCCAGCTGCTGAGGGAAAGGCATAAAATAGGCTCCAGCTTACACACTCATGAAAGCACTGCCTATGATGTTTCTTTTTATTTTCAATAGATCTCCCTGCTCTCTAAAAACAGAGAGTGAGCGTGATGCTAGGCTGCTAATGCCACTTTATGCAATGTTGCTAATTTAGGATATTGATGGGTGAAAGTTATTTAAGAACTGATTTTGTTGGACATCTTTCACTTCATGTTGCAGTTTTTTATAACCCACCCATGATGTTAAGGGAAATGTTAATATATTTTGAAAATTAAATAGATACATTTGTTTTTATTACCAAGTATTTTCTGAATGTCATTCTCTTCTAAAGACGTCACAGATATAAATTTATTGGTATTCCTTACTGCACAATAAAATGGGTTTTCCCATCCTTGTCTGTTCTACAAGAAGTTAATAAGTTCAAGAACACAAAGTTTATTACTCAGAGTAGTTTGAGTCTAAACTACTGGCTAAGAACTACCATAATCATGTGAATGAATGAGGGAACTGGAAAGCCTGTTTAGAGTACAGGTGGGGATGGGGTGGGATGGAGGGAGATTTGGGACATTGGTGGTGGGAATACTCTTCAGATAAGGGGCTAATATCCAAAATATACAAGGCACTGACAGAACTTTACAAGAAAAAAAAATCTAATCTCATCAACAAATGGGGAGAAGAAATGAACAGGCAATTTGACAAAAAAGAAATACAAATGGCCAAAAGGCACATTAAAATATGCTCCACATCACTAATCATCAGAGAGATGCAAATCAAAATAACTATGAGGTACCTACCACCTTACACCACAGAGATTGGCACACATCACAAAGAATGAGAACAAGCAGTGATGGCGGGGATGTGGAGAGAAAGGAACTCTTTTTTTTTTTTTTTTGGTTTTTGGGTGCCTAGGTGTTACTCCAAGTTCTATGCTCAGAATTCAAACAACCGTCCTTCTGCATGCAAAATGCCTTGCCTCCGTGCTATCTCACTGGCCCTGAGAAAGGAACTCTTATTCACTGCTGTTCCAACCTTCATGGAAAGTGATATGGAGATTCCTCCAAAAATTGGAAATTGAGCTCCCATATGATCCAGCTATACCTCTCCTAGGGATATACCCTAGGAACACAAAAATACAATACAAAAATCCCTTTCTCAACCTATAGTCATTGCAGCACTATTTACCATAGCAAGACTCTGGAAACAACCAAGATGCCCTTCAACAGACGAATGGCTAAAGAAACTGTGGTACATATACACAATGGAATATTATGCAGCTGTCAGGAGAGATGAAGTCGTGAAATTTTCCTATACATGGTTGTACATGAAATCTATTGTGATGAGTGAAATAAGTCAGAGGAAGAGAGATAGACGCAGAATAGTTTCACTCATCTATAGACTTTAAGAAAAATAAAAGACTTTTTTTTGCAATAATTCTCAGAGACAAAAGAGAGGAGGGCTGGAAAGTCCAGCTCATGACATGAAGCTCACCAAAAAGAGTGATGAGTGCAGTTAGAGAAATAACTACATTAGGAACTATCATAACAATGTGAATGAATGAGGGAAGTAGAAAGCCTGTCTAGAGTACAGGCGAGGATGGGGAAGGGATGAGGGAGATTTAGAACATTGGTGATGGGAATGTTGCACTGGTGAAGGGGGGGGTGTTCTTTACATGACTGAAACCCAACTATAATCATATTTGTAATCAAGGTGTTTAAATTAAGATATTAATACAAAATTAAAAAAAAAGAAAGTCACAAAAAATATTTCAAAAACAAACAAAGGAAGTGAAGGACCTATACAAAGAAAACTGCAAAACAATGCTTCAAAAAATAAAAGAGGACATGAAGAAATGGAAACGTATATTCTTTTTATGGATTGGGAGGATTAAAATAATTCAAGTAGCAATACTGGAGGTCAGAGCAGTAGGTTGTTTGCCTTGCATATTCTAACTTAGGACAGACCACAGTTCGATCCCCTGGCATCCCATATGGTCCCTCAAGCCAGGAGCAGTCTCTGAGTGCATAACCAGGAGTAACCCCTGAGCATCATTGGGTGTGGCCCCAAAACAAACAAAAAAAATAGCAATACTCCCCAAAGCGTTGTATGGATTTAATGTACTCCTTATGAGAAGACTCATGACATTTTTCAAAAATGTCCATCAAATGCTCCTAAAATTCATATGTAGCAATATAATCCATGAAGAACTCAATTAATTTTTAGCAAAAAGAAGATGGGAGGCAACACTTTCCCCAACTTTAAATTTTACTATAAAGCAATAGTTATTAAAGCAGCATAGTCTTGGAACAAAGACAGATCCTCAGATCAATAGAATAGACTTGAATATTCTGAGATAGACTCCCAGGTATACAACCAGTTAATCTTTGATAGAGAGACAAGAAATACAAAGTGAAGCAAGGAATGTCTTCAACAAATCCTTCTGGGAAAACTGATCAACTACATGTAAAAATGTGAACTCAGACAGTCTGTTTAACACCATGATGAAGGTGTTTAATGAAAATAGATTAAAGACCTTGATATTAGACCCAAAACCATAAGGTACTAGAGAAAAATGTGGGCAGAACACTCCATGACATTGAAACTAACGTATCTTTAAGGATGAAGCATCACTGTTCAAGAAATTGGAAGCAAAGATAAACAAATGGGACTCCATTAAACTGAGAAGCTTTTTTATCTTAAAGGAAACAGTGACTAGGATACAAAGACTACCCATGGGAATGGGTTTTCTCCCATGGAATGGGAGAAACTATTCACCCAATACCCATCAGATAAGAGATTAATATTTAAGATATACAAAGCATCAATAGAAGTTAACAAGAAAAAAACTAATCTAATTAGATTTTTAATTAATCAATTTAATTTGATTGATCTAATCTAATCTCTTCATCCAAAGAAATACAGATGGCAAAAGGACACATGAAAAAATGCACCAAATCACTAATCATCAGGGAGATGTAAATAAAAATCACAATGGGATATCATCTCACACAACAGATACTGGCATATATCACAAAGAACAAGAACAATCACTGCTGGTGTGGATGCGGGGAGAAGAATGCTTCTGCTGGGAATGCAGATTGGTCCATCCTTTTTGGTAAACAATATGGATATTCTTCAAAAAACTAGAAGTTGAGCTCCTATATGATCTAGCAATAGCACTTTTTTGGGATATACCCTAGAAACCCAAAAACATCATGCAGAAAAGCCCTCTGCATTCCTATGTTTGTTGCAGTATTATATAAAATATCCAGAATCTGGAAACAACCCAAGGGCCCAAGAGCAGATAAGTCACTAAAAATTGCTTTACATCTAAACAATGGAATATTATGCAGTGTTTAGGAAAAATGAAATAAAATTTGCTTATACTTGAATGCATATGAAAATTATTATGATGATTGAAAAGAGTCAGTGTGAGAGAGATAAACATAGAATAATTTCACTCATTTGTGGGATGTAAGTATGTGGGATATAGTATGTTAATAATATTCAGAATCAATAAAGATGAGGGCCAGAGGATCAATTCATTGTAGGATGCTTCTCAGAAATAATGGAGCAGTACAGTTAGGATAAAGAAGAGTTAAAGATATAAAGATATAAAGAAGATATAGAAGATAGAAGAATGATAGTTTTTGACCACTCTGGACAAAAATGGGATGTTAAAAGGGGATAAAGTGATATGAATGGTATATACCCCTTCATTAACAATAGTGAGAATACGAGAGAGAGATGAGAGAAAGACAGAGAGAGAAGAGAGAGAGAGAGAGAGAAAAGCAAAATGTCTGACATGAGGTCAGCAGCAGAGGGCAGGAGAGGGTAGAAGAGGAACTGGGGACATTGGTGGAGGGAAATTAGCACTGGTAAATTGTGGTGCACTGGTGAATGACAGAAGCTGAATCATAAAGAGCTTTGTAATCATGGTGTTCAATAAAAAGTAGAATAAAGAATAAATCAATAGAATAACTAAATAGATGGATATAAAATAAAAAATAATGTATGATTTCAACAAGTTAGTGTTTATAATTTAGAAGGTTAATAGTTAAAGTCAAGTTGACATATGTTTTGTAGGCTTCCTTCCTTATAGAAGCACAATAACTAGCAATCAATTCTATCTTAAGTGAAAGTAAAATTATAAAGGCAAATTCAAAAATTTACTTTCCATGCTCTGAAACAAAAAATAAGAATTATATTAATAAAATGTGATAATGTCAATATTGCTCTGGGCTTCTTCAAAAAATAAATTCACTAAAGGATAAGGCCAATTTCACTTATGTTTGTTATTATTAATATAGAGGAATCTATTTTTCTAAGTTATTTCTTCTCTTATTCACCTTGAATTTATTTGCTCACCTATTTCCCTAAAAGTTAAAAAATATTTATAACTATTGAGTATATGGCAATTTCAAAATTGATCATGATAAAAGAATTTGAGTGTTCACTTAGAAAGAGAAACTAAATTGAGCACATATTTAGTTGAAATCATCATAGGAATAGACCCATGTAATTCTTGAGAGACTCACCTAGCCAGCTGATCTCACTGGGCCTTTACTAGGACCCCTAAAAATCACTGATGTAAGGATATAAACTCATTTGTTCAGCTCTACAGATCTTCAAATTTGTAGACTGCTTGGTCATTTAAGGGGCTGTTCAACACCTACATAATTTTAATTCAAATTTCCCAGTAGCAATATACAAAATACTAAGTAAATTTGTATTTGCTAAAAGGCAGGTTTTGTGGATTTGGGGAATCTGATGGTCAGGATGGAGGGAATGTTACATTGGTGGTGGGATTTGTGTTGGAATATTTTTTTTTTTTTTTTTTTTGGTTTTTGGGCCACACCCTGTGCCGCTCAAGGGTTACTCCTGGCTATGCGCTCAGAAGTTGCTCCTGGCTTCTTGGGGGACCATATGGGACACCGGGGGATCGAACCGCGGTCCGTCCTAGGCTAGCGCAGGCAAGGCAGGCACCTTACCTCCAGCGCCACCGCCCGGCCCCTGTGTTGGAATATTTAATGCCAGAAATAGCTGTATTATGAACATCCTGTAAACCATAGTGTCTAAATAAAAAGTTTATAAAAGAGAGAAATAAGGCAGTGAGCTCAAAAGGCTAAGGTCATGCACTGTTTATGTGAGCCCAGGGTTTGATCCTTGCCTCTAACTGGTCCCTTGAATACTGCTAGTTGTGGCCGCAAAACCAAACAAAATCTGAAACTATCATTGACAAGCATACCAATTACAAATAACATTAATGGTAAGGATATTTATATATTGATGATAAAGATGATGTGATGGTGATGATGTTTGTTTTGGGGTCCTTTCCCACCAATGCTCAAGAGTATATTCCTGGTTCTACACACATTTGAATCACATTTAGTGGCCTCAGGGCACCATACAGGATGCTGGGAATCAAATCTGAGTCTGCTTCGTGCAAGGCAATTTCTCTGTATAATCTCTCTGACCCTGGCATTTGTAAGTGTGAGGTGAGGACATTATACTAAGTGTGAATAGGCATGATTGGATATTGGTGTTTTTTTTTTTTTTTAATTTTCCTCCACAACTGCTTTGTGCAGAGTTTATTACTGTATCTGTGCTCAGGGATTACTCCTGGTGGACCGGGTGATCATATGGGCTGTGGGGATAGAACTCAGATCAATTACAGACAAGTTCCCTACTCATTATGCTATTGCTCTGACCCTACATAGTTAGATATGTATAGAATGGACACACAAAATTGATAAAAACATTAAAATTCTAACTAATAGATTTTGAACATTTTTCCCCACCTAAGAATTCCCTACTCTTTCACTCCAATATACCCTTTAAAGAGAAAGATGGAGATAAATGAGTGTTTTATTTTATTTCTTTACAAAAGTTAAATCTTAATACATCAGAACTGTACTGTGATAACAGAATATTATATCATCCTCTAAGAAAATAATAAGATTATTAAGAGAAATGACTATTCTGTTACATAAATTTTGAAGGATGAGATAACTGAAAAAATAAAGAAATTACATATGAGTTGATTAAGTAAATAATGCCCAGATTATTTCAGCCCTCAGCTTGTACCATCATAGTTTCAACTAACCTCTGCTAACAATTAGTTGAATCACCAGATATACTGCCAATAGATTTATTCAGATATTTGTTGTTGTTGGGTTTCTTTTTTGGGGGGGGGGTTGTCACACTGACTGTGCTCAGGGCTTACTCCTGGCTCTCTGCTTGGGGCTTAATTCTGGCTCTGAGCTAAGGGATCTACACTCAGGGATCACTCCTCAGGTACTGAGTGTTGGGAGATCAAACCCGCGTTGGCTGTTTGAAAGACAAGTGCTCTATCCTCTGTACTTCTCTGGCCCTGCATTTTGAATTGCAGAGGTGGAAGTGGAGCTTG